>NC_088330.1:30090000-30125000 GCF_036884655.1 Musa acuminata AAA Group
TAAATATAATTAACTTACTAATGTATCCGAGATCCATAGTTTATTAGGATTGCTTGGCTATTATATAAAGTTTGTAGAAGGATTTTCTTATATTGTCATACCTTTAACTTATTTGACATAGAAAAGAACTAGGTTTGAATCGTAAAGAGAGTTTTTAAGAATTAAGAAGATTGGTATCTGCTCCTATTTTTTGCTATGCCTTCTGGCAAAGCTTCACTATATAGGGTGATGCTTCAAGAGCACAATTGATGTGTTCAGATGTAATATGAAAAGGTATAAAACTTATATTTTAATACAACTAAAATTATATAAATAGAACTATGTTATGCATGATCTTGAATTGAAAATAGTATTCTTGGCTTTAAAAATATAAAGAAACTATCTATATGATGATAACTATAAGATATTTATCGACTATAAGAGTTTGAAGTATATTTTTGTTTAGAAAAAACTAAATTTAAGATAAAGAAGATGGACTGAATTAAAAGATTATAACTTAATTATAAATTATCATCTTGATAAAGCAAATGTTGTTGTTGATGTACTTTATAGAAAGAGTATAACTAATCTTGTAGTTATGATCATCAATCAAATGCATGTTAAAGTTGGGAATTAGTGTATATTGGCATACACCAAGGGTTCAGGTTGCTAATTGTACCATTAAACCTACTTTAATAGAAAGAATTAAAAAAAAACTTAGGTGAATAATGCTGGACTAAAATTCAAGATGATGTTAAGGCTAGATCTCAATTAGTCATGAAAAGTAAAATAATAAGAGAAGCTTATAACACAGGCTATACAGGGCACCCAAGTGAAACTAAGATGTATGGATATGTAAAAGAAAATTTTTGATGGAATATCATGAGAAGAGTGAAAATTTTGTTTCATAATATTTTTCTTATCAACAAGTAAAATTTGAGCATAAGAAGCTATCTTAGAGTTTTACTTCTATCCCAATAGGAGAAGCAAGATATATCTATAGATTGTATGATAAAATTACCAAAAGACTCCTAATGAAAATGATGATATTAGGTAATTATTGATCAGAATTACCAAATCAACTAATTTTAATGCTATTAGGAATTATACTTCATTAGAAAGTATAAAAAAATATTTCAAAAAAATTGTAAGGTACTAGTGACTATTGTATTAGACAAAAGACTTAAGATCTAATTCACACTTGAAAAAGAATTCATAAATCTCTAGTGACTAATATAAATTTTAATATTATTTTTATCCATAAATAGATTTAATCTAAATCTTGAAGTTTGTGCTATTGATTTGGGTGGATTTTAGGATGAAATATAATAGTAGCTATTAAGCAAGTATAAGAGCCCCATTTGAACCCTTATATGGAAGAAAATATATATTACTTGTATGTTGAGATGATATCAGTGATTGAAAGTACTTGATATCTAATCTAATTGAATAAACTATTGTAAGAGCAAATTGATTAGAGAATACCTTCTTATAGCACAAAGCAATTAAAAGCATCATGCAAATAATAGAAGATGTAATTTGAAATTCAACTTTGTAGATTATGTTGTCCTAAACCTTTTCTCTGGTGTTATGAGATTTAGATTATGTACTAAATCGACTTCTAAATTTATAAGACTATCTGATATTTTGGAAAGGATCGGATAAGTAACTTATGAACCTGTTTCACCATTTGACTTGGCTGGAGTTCATTATGTATTTCATTTGTTAATATTGAGAAAATATATTTAAAATATAGATTGTGTAATCAAATTTGCACCCGTCCAATTGGAAAAAGATTTGTTATATCAAGAGAAACATATTTGCATTGTTGATAGAAGATGAACAATAGGAAGTGCTGTGGAGTAATCAAAGTGAAATAGAAACTACGTGGGAACTTGTATGGGTTATGAAGATTACCCTCAATCATTCTCTAATTCAGGTATATCAAGTTTAGAAGACCAAACATTTTTCTTGGAAAAGAATTTAATACCCATGAGATTTATTTTGGGACTTAGGGATAATTAATAGTACCAAAGAGAACACACGCGAAAAAGTAAGATATTAAGAAGTTTTAGTACGTGACGGTCTATTGTTTCCCACAAAAGCCTCTTTCTTTTGGTCATCGGAAGAAACTCTCTCGTAGGGAATCTTTAGATTGGAAAGAAAATTTTGTTTGTTGGATCGACACTCCAATAAGGGACCAAGATCATATTGAGGACTGTGTAACAATTATGATTATTTTTATTTTATGATTTCTTCTCCAAGTTTTTGGATTATACAAATTATGAATCTTAATCTATGATTATTATTGTATATAGTTTAATCTACTCTGAATTTTGATATCTATTTATTATATAGTTCGATCTTATAATGATTAATGCATAGGAAAAAAGAAGAAAGAGGGAGTGCTATCTTGTACCTATCAATTGCTAGGTTTGGTTGCTTGAAAAGAGAAAAGAGGATCATTAAAGAAAAAGGGAAATCATTACTATTGTAACGTGTTATAATACATTGCTATAGCTTTCCGACTTTGTTGCTCGAATAAGACAAAAAAGGCACATGACATACCGTAACAAGTTGAATATTGATACGCGATGAGGGGGAAGATAATGAAATTAAGAACAAAAAAAAAAAATTAATTTGTAACCTTCTTATTGATAATTTGTTGATAAAAATCTTAATAGTTTATTACAATGACAATCTCACCCTCATCATTATTCTTTTGAAAAATATCTTTGTACAATTTTGAAGGATACATTTCATTATGGTGAAGTGCACTTCATCTGCTCTAGAATTATGCTTATTTGTATGATTAATTCATATGCTAAAAAATAATGCTTATTTTAAAGTTTGTGATTTGATTTTTATTTTTTTACAAAGGGTAAAAGATAAATATAGGATTTTAAATTCCAAAAAAAAAATATTTATACACGTTTTTGACTTCTTATTATTTTTGACTAATTAGAAATGTATGTAGGATTAATTTTAATTATTCAAACAACATTCAAACATATGACATGCTCTAAGAAGCTCAATATTGATACGCAATGAGGGAAAAGATAATGAAATTGAGAAAAAAAAGAAAAAATTAATATGTATGATAATTTGTTGATAAAAATCTTATTAGTTTATTACAAGGACTTAGGCTTGAATCTCGCCCTCATTATTATTCTTTTGCCAAATCAGTAACGGCTATGATTTGATTTGATTTTTTTTTTACAAAGGATAAGTGATAAATATAGGATTTGAACTCAGGACCTTACGTTATATTGTTAATATCTTTACTACCTAAGATCTTTTATATTAAGAGAGTCTATTTAAATTCAAAAAAAAAAATATTTATACACGTTTTTGATTTCTTATTTTTTTCTACTAATTAGAAAAATATATAGGATTAATTTTAATCATTCAAACATCATTCAAACACATGGCATAATCTAACAAGCTCAATATTGATACACGACGAGGGAAAAAATAATGAAATTGAGGAAAAATAAAAAATATGTATGATAATTTATTGATAAAAATCTTAATAGTTTATTACAAGGACTTAGGCTTGAATCTTGCCCTCATCATTACTCTTTTACCAAAAAAAAATCTCTTTGTATAATTTTGAAGGCTATACACTTCATTATGGTGAAGTGCACTTCATCCGCTATAGAATTATGCTTATTTGCATGATTAATTCATCCATTAAAAAATAATGCTTATTTCAATGTTGATGCACTTCATTAAAGGCTGTGATTTGATTTGATTTTTTTTTACAAAATAGAAATGATAAATATAGGATTTGAACTCAGGACCTTATGTTATATTATTAATATCTTTACTACGTAAGATCTTTTATATCAAGAGAGCCCGTTTAAATTCAAAAAAAATTATACACATTTTTGACTTTTTATTATTTCCTACTAATTAGAAAGTTATGTAGGATTAATTTTAATCATTCAAACATCGTTCAAACACATGGCATACTCTAACAAGCTCAACATTGATACACGATGAGGGAAAAGATAATAAAATTGAGAAAAGAAGAAAAATTAATATGTATGATAATTTATTGATTAAAATCTTAATAGTTTATTACAAGGAGTTAGGCTTGAATGTCGCTCTCATCATTGCTCTTTTGTCAAAAAAAAAAAAAAAGATTCTACAAATTTTAAGGCTACACTTTATTATGGTGAAGTGCACTTCATCTACTATACAATTATGCTTATTTGTATGATTAATTCATCTATAAAAAATAATGCTTATTTCAATGTTGATGCACTTCATTAAAGACTGTGATTTGATTTGATTTTTTTTATAAAGGATAAATGATAAATATAGGATTTGAATTCAGGACCTTACGTTATATTGTTAATATCTTTACTATCTAAGATCTTTTATATCAAGAGAGTCCATTTGAGTTCAAAAAAAAAATATTTATACACGTTTTTGACTTCCTATTTTTTTCTACTAATTAGAAAAGTATGTAGGATTAATTTTAATCATTCAAACATTATATGAGCTTAGAGAAAGAGGAAATAAGAAATAAGAATAAATGATTGCTATTGAGGAATAGAAGAAGGAAAGAATGAAAAAAGGGTTTATATATTAAAGATTAATATTATTTTAGAATTTATTCTTTATTATATTAATTTATATTATTTTAATGATTTCAAAAAAGAGAAAGGACGATCATTGTGTCAAATAGTTTATAATCAAAGTAAAGTATATGATGACTCTAACTTATTTTCAATTATAATGGTCTATGATCAAGGTAAATATATGGTTCTAACCAATAATGTTATACGATTTATAATAGTTGAATACATTACTAATTTTAAAAATATCTATTTGATATTATATTTATTTAACATAATTGAATTTTTTTTGGTTCTTATAGTTTTAAATGCTATATTATTTGTTACATTTGAAATGATATGTAAAGACTTATTTATTGAAATATATATTGATACATTATTTTTACTGATTTTTATTTACTTTGTATGGTTCCAATCTAGACCTACTAACAGGATTTATACAATGGTTATAGTACATTAGTTTTTTTTCTGATCCTAACATATGGATAAATGTGTTGCATATATCACAAGAGTTATTCATGATCACGACCCTTTTCATGAGGATAGAACGCATCTAACCAATAATATTTTAACTTTTGTTTTGTTATGTACTCTTGGCTATAATTATGATCATCTATGAATTTAGATACGAACATCTAATTATATTTATACTTATCTATAATTAGTTAATGATACTGTTCTAAGCTAATTTTTATTCTTATATACAATTTAGCCACACTTATATTTGTTATGAAAATGTTTTCAAACGATTGTGTCTCCAATCTTATCCTATGCACTTTTGATGTTAAAAAGTTTATGATTTATTCTTTATATAAGCATTAAGGAATATTTAACATTTATGTATTGTTTAATATAAGTAATGCATAAAGAATGCATAAGTTTAGCAAAACATTCCTTATGATCAATTTTGCTAGCATATGTGTTGGAGTGTTTATCGAGTTGTGTTTGCTCATATCACCTATTGTTAGATTTTTTAGATCATAAAGAGTAAATTATCTATGATTATACTTACAATAATCGAATTCTTACTTCATCGTAGAATATTATAACGAATAGAATAATTGAGGTCTTTTCTCTTCTTCTAAATCATTCAAATAACATAAATTAATATAACAAATAATAATATCTAAAAACCTATTAATCCTTAATATATAAACTTTTTTTCATCCCTTTCTTTCTTTCCTTTCTCGATGGTAATACTAAAACCAAAGCTGCAGTGGAACTTTATTTCCTTTTTTTTTCCCTTGGGGTCCCATTCTATTTTCTCAAGCAATTCGTAACCTTTTCCTTAATCATTATAAGATTATCTTGTTAAACTAGTAGTTTAGAAATCTTCATATCATCGGACTTTTTACGATTCATGAAGATAAGGGAATTACATCATTCTACCAGATGAACAGTGAATAGACTGTTTAATCTGATTAAATTAGAGTATATTGTGGTGAGGCTAATACTTATCCTTAGGATACTTTGTCCTTAATTCAGTCATATTAAACTCATAACATGAGAAGACTACTGGGAGGTTCTACTGTGGATGTCTTCCTAGCTATGGAGAAGAAACTGCGTTACAAGGAATCTGGGCATAGCCTTGAATGGTTATGAGGAATGATAAGATGTTCCTGAATGGTTATAAGGCTTGAACTTTTCTAATCATGAACAGCAGGGTATTCAGTCTTTGACCTGCAAATTCCTGGAAAGTTGCAGAATATGGCACCATTGACATTATCTGAACTTTTGATAGCAACAAAATTTTCTTATTTGTCAGCTCAGATGCACCTGAAAATTCACAGAATGATGTCAAACCTTCTCATTCTTTTCTTTTCTCTACACAAGTGGATGAGAAATGGGTGGGCGAAGATCAATGATTCAATCTCAAGAAGTCTTTCAATTCGCTGGGAAAACAATGGTACTGCCTCCATACAGCCCCATGCAGCTTCATCATCTTGATTGCCTTCTCATTCGTAGACGATGATCGCCCATCGATGTGCAACAAAGCCAGGAGCTTCCTCACCGTTCCAAACACCATCATCTCATCCAGCAGCTTCTCTCTGGGGTGGAAGCTGCTCATGAGCCACATGATCTGGACGCCCAGTTTGGTCGCCATCTCCGACACGCGCATTATCTTCTTCGACACCGCCGCGACGCCCAGCCCATGGTCAGCGAACGCTGATCGGCCTTCGGCGCACTCGCAGAGCCTCTTGAGCAATAACAATACCTTCTCGCAGTTGTGTCGGCTGGCGTCGGGTAGGAGCTCGAGCAAGATGCAGACGGCACCAGCTTCGATCGCCTTGAGGCGATTCTTGTTCGACGTTGCGACGATCTCGAGCAATACATCCAACGAGGAGGAGCTGAGCTTGGTGGAGATCTCATCGGACAAGAGGTCCAACAAGGATTTGACAATGTCCACGTCTTGATCGGTTACCATTTTGGTGATCCACTCGTTGCTGATCTTCGAAATCTTCATCAAGATGGACATGGCGTGGACTCGAGCCTCGGCGCTTCCCCTCTGGATGATTACCATCATCGGTTTCAAGGAATCAGGCTTCAGTATCAGCTCCACCGTAGCATCATCTGATAAGGGGAGGAGGGAGAGGACACCGAGTGCCTCCTCGCAAGCTCGGAACGCGGTGAAGTCGGAGTTCTCCACGACGACATGAGACATAACGCAGCCCAGCACTTCGATGCCTCCCGATCTAATCAAATCCTTCTGCAACTCATCGTTCTTCTCGACGAGAACCTTGAGCTTCCTCAGGCCACTGGCCTTGAAGGGGCCCGTTTGGATGCTCTTCAGCAGCGACACCAATTTGTCGTGATCCACCGCATCATACGAGCATGGAGGCGACGTGACGGGTTCCTCATCAGCTGCATGCTCCAGGAAAGACGAGATGAGACGCTTGACGGTGTGATTGGGGGTGAGATCAAAGCTCTCCAGTCGTTGCATGGTGGCGGGGCACGTCAACTTCTTGTATGTGAACAGCCATTTCTCGATGTTCTTCCTCTCGTACGTGACGCCGGTAGCGATTGTCACCGGGTCCTCCATTAGCTCCAGCGAAATGGGGCACTGGAACAAGAATGGAGCTTCCATGGTTGGTTGAGCTCTCAGCCCGAGTCTTCGAAAGAGTTGGTATAGAGGAGACTTAAGACATATATATATATATATAGCGAGCAAGGTGGCATAAGAAAAGTCAAGGTCAATGGCCAAAGATGCTTGCGATCGAGCTATATATGTTTACAGCATGAAGAGAATTGCAAGCAAGTTCCAAGGCGGTAGCAGTTGAATTCCTCGTTATGTAACATATCTAACCAAACTATGGGCTTATACTTATTTCAAATGGGATGAGATCAGACAATAAAATGCTTCAAATCATTAGGTTGGTCAAGCATTCAGATGGTTTAGATAGGTTGGGCAAGAATGGGGTGGCTCTTCTTGTAGGAACCACTTCATGTGTTCATATCACCAGTCAATGACTTTGAAGGTTTCATCTGTGATTTGGTGGCTGAAACGTGGTCTTAAGAATTTGTTTCATGGAATTGAAGTTGTGGTGGTTGAGCTGACTTTGATCCTTCTATGGATTGTTCTCCACTTATTCTCGTGGAAATTCTTCTCTTTCTATCCTCCAAAAACAAGTGCACTTCACTTGCATTCAATGGAGTCTTCAATAGCTTGCTTGATGTGGTACATGATTGGTTGAAGGAAGTTATGACTTGAGAAACATTGCACATGTAGGAAGATCAAAGGTTGATCAATGAAATTGGAAAATAGTTCTTAGACCATCAAGGAGCCAACTTGCTTCACAAATTGAATGGTAGTAATTAGCGCATAGAAAGTCTACATTTTTTTTTTCCTTTTAAAAATGACTTGAGTACATCTTGCTAATATTCACTCAGGAGTTCTTTGGTCAATATGTTTGTTTTTAATGATCCATTATGATGGTCAGTGCTTTAATTATAGGAACTATTCAAATGAGAAAGAGAGGCCTGATGATGAACTGTTTAGGCAGTATAATGCTGCCTTAATCAATGCATGGGCTGCTTATGATGCCTTGTGATCAACACCATAAAACTATCAGATTTAGGTGGAAAATTAAGCATCCATTGACTTTTGATTCACTGAAAAACACAATAATGGTTCAACTGGATCAAAACCATCTTTTTTGCTGCTAGAGTTCACAACACAAGTTTGACCAGCATATTCTACTTGGATCAGAATTTTTTTTTGGATCTTGAACCATACTGAATTAATCTGTACTTTTCTATTTTTTTTGTTATCAGTGCTTTACTAACTCCCAAGAGAGGAGCAGGGGAGATTACATCTCACTTGTAATCTTTCTATACACCTCTATGGTTTAGATCTGATTGTGAGCCCCCAGATGGCTCCAAATTGCAATAGATTAACACCTAGACTTGTGTTGATAAACTCTACAATACAGCTTGTTCAGAAAAGGAAAAGTCTAAGCATTTTTGACATCAGATAGGCATCATATCAGAAATGAGTGGTATTAATAAATTTAGGTCTTCTGCAAGAACTGGTAGAAAATTTCTTGTTTATTTCTTGCATAAGAAAAAGGGGGCCTTGCTTTGCAAAATAGTATCTGATGGAGATCGAATGACATGAAATTGAGATCACATGGATTCAGATAAGTGGCAATGTGTAGAATAGTTAAAGGGAAGGCAGGTGGTTGACCAGAATAGTTTAGTGGAGTTAAGAATATGATATATAAAAGGTCATCTACTTGGTCTGAAGGTTTCACTGTCTCCTCCTCATGCCAATAACCCCTTTAGTCACTCTTGCAAGGAAGTTAGATAACCAAGAGATAGAACACATGGATTGGAGTTGACTTCAGCCACAGGATGATGGCAGTCAGAGGTGTAGGATCTGAAACCACTGAAGAGACATGCAGTGTCATCTTAAGATAATTCATATAGCCTTTAGCTTTAAGATATGAGGTCCACATAGATGCTGATTTAGCAGGTTTTTCTGGTTAAAAGAAGTTTAGGTGGAAAGTGTTGGGGAAGGGAATGTTTCAAAGAAAAATCTATGATATTAATAAATAAAAAATATATTAAAAAATCATCAAAACAATTTGATAGAGGATTTAGTTGTTTGATGCTCTTTGTCTCTGTCTATGAAAAATATTAAAATTTTCATCAAATGAGAATAATTATAAGCATGCTTGAGCTAACTCTAACTTAAGCATAAATTCAATGAAGAATTTCTCTAAGCTTTTCTCTCACTCTCTTCAAAATAAATAAAGAGAATCTCAAAGCCATCAAAGTATTTTTTACATCTTGTTCTCCACTAAGACATAGAGATTTTTTTGACTTGAATTCCTAATCAAAATCTATATCCTAATTTACCAAGTAATTTGAATCCTAATAATATCCTGCTTGATAAATATTTTGTGCTCCTAATCTTCATCACTCATCTTTGTTGAATTTTCTATCACATGATCTAAGATTTTTTAAGCTATGGTGCCATTTTGTTAAAGGAGAAAAGACTTTGAAATCATAAAAGAAATTACAGACTTTGAAACAAATAAAGAACACTTTCAAGTGTTCATACTTAGTTTTGTACCTATAACAGTGAACTGCATAGTATATCAATTAGTTTTCTTTGGGAAAAACCTGCCTATTCTCAGTTTTTATAAATCAGGTAATCTACATCTTTTATCCAGTCCCCTAGCTATATTTTTTTGAATTCAATAAAATTTTTTTGTCAAAATAAATAAATAAATAAATAATATATTACAAAAATAATAAAACATTTATATGGTTTGACACTCGTTGCTTTCGTCGTCAACCGAGAAAACTAAAATTTTCACTATGTGATATCAATTACAAGTGTCATTCTCGAGTTAACCCCCAACTCAAGTACAAATCATCTTGTATATCCTTTATTTATCTTATTTTTTTATCGAACCTTCTCTTGATCCATTAGAGAAAAATGCTCAAAGTGTTTTCTTACATCTTATTCCCCTGCCAAAATCTAGATATACATAATCTAAATCCTAATTTACCAAATAGTTTAGATCTTTTAGGATTTCAAAAATATTTGTCAATCCAACAAAAATGCATATATTGGCATATCCTCAACTTAATATTTCCCTTGTGAAGTGGCAAACACTGAGAGGTTGAAGAGCAATATTTCCAATTGATGACACTATTTGGCTTCTTTATCTTTCATTCTTTTGTGACAGATCTAAATATTTAAAGTATGAAAAAGGAACCAGGTCAATCTCAGAAGCTTACTGGGAACTTATGCTGCGAAAGTGCATGCTAAGATTGTAGTTTCATTGCATTTGTTTGCATTACTCAATCATGTGAGATCTGAAGTTTGTTGCCACCTTTTTTCTTTTATTGTGACAGTTCAGCAGATTAGAAAGACAATCATTCCCTGTAACTTTCAAGCTCTCCCAGTGTCCCTCTCTGCTGAGCTGAGAACAGCTGGTCATTGAGCTAATCTCACACCACCAATCCTGAATTTGAGATGAAAGTTTAGACACATAATTACGTATAATAAATGTCTGCAATTTATGTCTTCATTAGGTAAGAAAGCCTTTTGACTGCAGAATGTCCTGAATCTCTAATGTAATGTATATGCAAGTCAGTCATGGAAATATGCACTGATGAGGGAGAATGCTGTTGAATGTTTCCTTGAATATTTCTTTTGGTGAAATCAGTAGATAAATATTATTTATCAACTTATATTAAAAGAACTGAAGAGATATAATGTTTACTGATGAGAACAAGCTGAGGATAGGATTGACAGTGGCTTAATCCAACTAAAGATTGCTGAGCCACACAAATCTGGCATTCAAGAAAATTTCAAACCTTTATAATCAATATCTGTCTCCTCATTCAATCTTCTTTTTTCTAATGATAGCCAAGACTTTTTTTTCCATAACATATATTTTTATTTTTTTTCCTCTTAGAGATCAGAGGAGGTGATCCCCCACCTAAAGAAAAACTTAACTGGGTCAAATACTTGGGCACCAGCTTTCCAAAAATTCAAACCAAGAAATGTTGAAGTATATGGTCTCGGTTTAAACCATCCTTCTTGCCCACAGGCCAAATTTGCTACATCACAAAATTATAATCTGCAACTCTAATCTAATGATACAGTTCTATAAAACACCAGAGCAATGTGTGATGAACCCAACTCTCCTCACTAGTTAGTTCTCTGCCTGTTCTTTGTTATTATTACCTTGGATGCTCTGCTAGAACACTGTCATGGAGTATAGCACCACTTTTAGACAACAGTAACAAGTTATAATGTCTTAATTATTTTGAGCTGGCTATATGAAATTTTTTTTGTTTCATTGAGTTTTAGAAAAAATAATATCCTTGGTTAAATTTAAAGTATTTAGATTCTTATATACAGTTTCTTGTATAAAACATGACAAAGTTTTGTTCAATGCATAATAAATTCCATCAGATCTTTATGCAGAAAGCATGAGTTAGCCAGCATGTTTGATGACATTTCACCATTGACACAAGGATGTGACTAACTCTGAGTCAAATTCTATGTACCTATTAACAAAAGAGCAAATAAGAAAGACTCAAGCTTCTCTATTAGCTTATCTATGAAGAACTGCGGGCAGCTTTTTTTTTTTATTTTTTATAAAGCATAATTAATCAGCAAGATATGGAATTATGGAAGAGAAAAATGACCACAAAATGCTTACAATTGCCCTTATGTTTGGTCCCTCCTGTAGGTAAGCCTGAACTCTGGTTAAATCCCCTTGTCTTGATATTGAAAGCTAAAAATTACACATCCATCTAATAGTAATTCCACAAAGGTTGGCTAAGGTCTATGAAATTTACTTACTATAATGCAAAATAAATCAAGAATGATAGCTACTCCTCCAATCCTACTACTAATCAGAATGCATAGCGTTGACACTGGCTGATCTGCTAACAACATGAATGCCAATCACCATCATTTTTGCTGCATAAATACTCCCCACAAATCATTTGCCGCGATGTCAAACATGGCAAAGAGTCTCTCCCAAAAAACATATCAAAAATGTAAATGACCAAAACATGCTATATACAAGCATTTTCACGACTTGCTGAATGCTGACAGAATAATGGCACCAGTTGTAGAACTGAAAGGAAATTTAGGAGCTTCAGTTGTTGATTTCCATGTAGTCGATGAATGCAACGGTCTGCTCTGACAAAAAAAACATGAGCATTGAACTTGGTCTTTCTACATTTTCTCCATAAAGAATTGCAATCTTTGTGTTCAATGTCATGATCAAGTTACTTAACAAGTTTGATATCATAGAAGGTTACCTTCGGCTAGTGCCTATGAGAGACGGTGCACTTTGGTTGAATCCCCTTCCCCTTCCCTCACACTGTGATGCTTGGTTGCCTCATGCAACAAATGGTTTCTTTCTTAGATTCTTTGAATGGTGGTATCGGTTTCTCGTAAACCAACTTGACATTTGAGCACATATGCTTCATCATGTTTCCTCTGCTTTCTCTCTTTTTTCCAGGCTTCTGAAATGGCACTTCCTGTATGTTCTACTTCTTTTGTTGATCAACTATGCACTCCTTCACAATAATAACATAGCAAAACTACAAATTGAAATGTGGCTTTTATTCTCACGATTATTGGCGAGAGATTACATGCATGGTTTCATGGTACATCATTTTCGTATTTGAGAATAGTTCACCATATACATATATAAATACTTTGGTCCCTCCAGACACAGACATTAAAAGGGGCTGTGCTGCATATCTTTATCTGCAGTTCCATCTTGTAAAATATCTCACATCACAGTCACTATATTGTCTTCCTGTAACCATAAGTTGGCTTCTTCCCCTTCACTTCCCTGCCTACAAATTGGAGGAGGTATGGTTGCATTGAAAGCTTCAGCTCCTGCAATCAAAGAAACGGTAAGATGAAAGATAAGATGGCTTAGCATTCAATGATAAATAGAACCACCGTATGATGATGCATCCAATTCGAGGCTCTGAAACGTAATGTCTTCCCAGTTTCTGCACATCTCCATGCAATGTACAGGACTTGAGAAAGATGGCAAGCATTTCGTCCCACGATCATTGATCGCAAAAGCTTCCTCCGTGTAGTACATTTCAGAAGAAGCCTGTAGACGAAAGAAAGAAGATGAGTAGCAAGCTGCTCATTTAGAATGAAAGGAGTAGAGTACTCTTCGGTATCGAGTTGACCATGGTATAACATTCCGGGGCTGTTTGGGATCAATTATATCATGGCACCCACAAAGGAAGAAGTGCTGTTGATACCTTTGATGCATCTGGCACGCTGGGGACTGTAATTATTGGATCTGGCTCAACCCATCTTGCAATTTCTGGAGAGTCGATGACAGATGAACCACTGCTTCTGTCAAACAGATCAAGAGATGAACTTTCTTCTGTGCCATTGAAGATCTCATCAATGTTTCTTTTGCGGTTGAAGTCAAACATGTTGGAAGGATACTTTTCAGCTTTGGGTTCTTCTTGTCGATTACTACTTCTTTTCAGCCAATTTCCACTCCTCTTGATTACTCGGCATAAACAAAAGTCTCCCTAGGAAGGTTGCATTATGAGAATTATGAAAATTCAAGAATTTTCTTGAAAGAATAGCATTAAGATGTTGTGTGTGTCTTTCTTACCAAAAAGTTAGAAGATCCATGGAAAAGATCTTCACAAAGGCGGTACTCATGCATGATCCAAACTGTTCTTTGTCCCCCAGGAGCCCGTCCAAGATAGAACACAAGAGTCTTCCTCAGTCCAAATGCAGAGGGCTCACAGGCAATCTTTCGATCTTTTCCGGTGGCTTTCCAGTATCCCGAAGCTGTAGCTCTATTTGTGCGCGAACCATTTGGGTACTTGCGATCCCATGAGCAGAAGAAGAACCACTCCAAGTCTCTTTTCGGAAGAAATGATTTTTCTGGAATCAAACAATTGAACAGATTGGAGACAAATCCTTCCAATCTTACTACTTGTTATTCCTTTAAGATATTAGTGGTTTTTGCATGATCCAATATCTAGACGACCTGTTAGATGCTTACATCATTTTCATGCAGAATTTGATTCGGAAACACAGCAAGATTTTCCACCAACAGATCAAACATAAAATCCTTTTGCTAGGAATATATGCTAAAAATAACCATTCTTTTCTTTCTTTCCAATATTTAAAGTCACTATCACTTGAAGAATTGGCACGCTGTCACCATCTTTGTTCATTGTATGCTTATAAATAAATCAGTGACATACTATAAAAGAAAAGATGAACAGAAGCAAATCGCAATGGCACTTCAACCAACAAGGAGAAGACATTACCTGGTAGCTCCCATGGATCGAACTTGTACAAACTGATCACCGGAATGACCTCGAGCTCGATCTTAAGCCCTTCCACTTTCCTCTTCAGGTAGTATCCCACCAGCTCCTCATCAGTGGGATGGAAACGGAAACCCGGTGGCAACAACATAGCATTCATTTTCTTGCACTACTTATCCACACACTATGTCAGAAGAGGAGCATACGAGAAACAAAGATGCGAACAAGGAACTGCACTAAATCATTGAAAGCTGCGTCTCTGTTCTCGCGGTGTACCGATTACAAGTATGGAATGTCCAAAGATAATAGCTTTTCTTTAAACAGATCTTCCAAAGGATACAAGCCTTGTGAGTCAAGATCATTCTTCTCATACAACCCAGATTTTTTTGGAACGATTAAAACTTCAAGCCACAAATTCTTGAAAAGTTGAAACGACCAAGGAAGTTCCAAATTTGGATGGATTTCGGAACTCGAAAGAAGGAAGAGGAGAAGAGCTATGGTGGAATTATGTGTTAAGAGCAAAATTTATAGAGGAAGAAAGGAGGCGCTCTGAAGTAAGCAAAGGTCGACTTTGTCTGCATGAAGTTATTCTCAACGTTCCAAAAGCCATGACTTTGCAAGCAGCCACCCTTCACACTTGAAGTAGGTCTCCTCCTCGCCAATATTTAACTACTACACAACCAGATTCTTGGATTACAGTCGATGTGCCAGCGAAAGCTCCATCTTTAGTGTCAGCCAAAAGTTAAGTTCAGGCTTTTACCCTCCATCACTTTTTGACATTTATGTTCTTCCCCTTTGCATTTCATGTGGACTTATAAAAGTTACAGCACTCGGATTAATCAATTCCTTCTTTGTTGACCATTAGCAGGATGGATTCTTCAACCTCCAAAAGGAGACCGGAACTAATGTACACATGTTATCATGCTATCCTTCACTGGATCACCATTTCTCATCATTTCTAGGCCACTGATAATAGTGTCTCTGTGTGACAATCTGACTCGGAAGCACCCAACATTCTTATGAACAAGAACAGGGAAAGATCATGAACAAGTAACGTAAAACACAGATCTATTTATCTCGTGGACTAGAAAAATAGCTTCTTTGCTTGGCCTACTGGATTCAGGAAGGTCTTTATTTCATGAAGTCGCTTCAGATCAAAGATACAAAATTCTAGCTCATAATAAGGGAAAGTAAATTAAATCATTGATTCCAGAAACTGATTCACAAATAAATGATCGAAGCAGGTGCTTTTCATCTCCGTTACTTCGAAAGATAGTCTTATGAAATAAAGGGATGATCAACATAGCCAAAATAATTCACATGAAGAACCAAATGCTGAGAAACTCAAAGCTTGTTAACAAGCTCGTAAATCAAGTTGGGTGAAAGCCGAAAGGCATGGGAGAAAAACATAAACATATGTGCTACTTTCTAATGAACAAAGGTATCATTGAAATATACCTCAACAGGAACACAAGGCAAAAGACAAAAAAAATCAAAGAAAATGGAGACAAGAACAGGCAACGGAGGAGGCACTGTCACTTTTGCTCACACTTTCGGCTACATTTGTCGCTTGTGCGATTGATCACCAACGATGCACAAAGTTCCGCAGGGGCCAACGGAGCGGACTTCATCGTATAATAATTGCAGGCTTTGCTTTATGGCTTCTTCTTCTTCCTCTTCTTCCGTGCCTGGATCTTGGTTTCTCTCTCTTGGAACACGATCTATTAGCGCAGTGATCCGAGAAGTCGCGAAAAGGTCATGTCCAGTATTCGCCAAGAGCGATGCTGGAAATGGCCCCTTTCTCTGTTGCTTATGCGTTCTTTTTATTCTCCTTTGACATGTAGATAGGCTTGGTGGGTAATAGCGACTGCCATGTCTTTCTGCAACTTAAAGTCAATTGATTGGCATCAAAATTGCAGCCATCCACATCCATCGCGATGGACAATCGACCACAATCCCGCTCACCTAAATGCCATGCAACATATTGGAGGAGTCGTTCTCTCTGATTGCAATATTTTACTCCAAAGAAATATAGAGTTACCGTGTGTCAACAATTGATCTTACCTTATTCAATCGGAGAAAGTCTAAAACAATTGATTAAAATATATAAGTACAGGTGGGAGTCTTAGCACTGCAGATAAATCATGATTTGCCATGTGTTAAGAATTGATTAAAACATAGAGATATAGGTGGTAGACTTAAATTGATATGTTATAATCTCACACATATTTTGACTTTTTCTTAATCAAATATCTCATAATGCTCTACTATACAAGTTATCTTGATCGGATCTAAAATTTGTTTAACCTAATTATTAGTTCAAAATACTTAAACTCGATTTAAACATTAATCTTTCATAAATCAATCTTTGACTCATTTATGATATAGGACCGATTATATTAGGATATTGTTGATGGGATATATAGAGAAATAATTTTTGTATATGAACAAATACTAGCAGGTCGTAATACACAACGGAATTAAATGGAATCACAATCAAATATAACACCAAGATATACGTGGAAAACCCCTTCAATGTGAAGGGTAAAAACCATGGGGCAAACTAGAGATAATCTACTATAATAATAATGAATATACAAATTTCAATCTCTTGTCCAAAACTCTAGTAACAATCACAAGAGAATAACTTCGATACAAGGATCACCACAATATCTAAATCCTTCCTAAGTAATCACAGTAAGAATCTACTGTAAATCTGATCTAACCTAAGATGAAAGATTGAGAACAGTCTCTCTGTATTATCATTGTCTTCTTCCATTTTTTTCTCTTCATTTTTTATCTTGTTCTTATTTTCTTTGGAATCCCGTGGCTACCTCTTTTTATAGCCACCACACCCCCCTAATTTCAATCTCTTGTCCAAAACTCTAGTAACAATCACAAGAGAATAACTTTGATACAAGGATCACCACAATATCTAAATCCTTCCTAAGTAATCACAGTAAGAATCTACTGTAAATCTGATCTAACCTGAGATGAAAGATTGAGAACAGTCTCTCTGTATTATCATTGTCTTCTTCCATTTTTTTCTCTTCATTTTTTATCTTGTTCTTATTTTCTTTGGAATCCCGTGGCTACCTCTTTTTATAGCCACCACACCCCCCTAATTTCAATCTCTTGTCCAAAACTCTAGTAACAATCACAAGAGAATAACTTCGATACAAGGATCACCACAATATCTAAATCCTTCCTAAGTAATCACAGTAAGAATCTACTGTAAATCTGATCTAACCTGAGATGAAAGATTGAGAACAGTCTCTCTGTATTATCATTGTCTTCTTCCATTTTTTTCTCTTCATTTTTTATCTTGTTCTTATTTTCTTTGGAATCCCGTGGCTACCTCTTTTTATAGCCACCACACCCCCCTAATTTCAATCTCTTGTCCAAAACTCTAGTAACAATCACAAGAGAATAACTTCGATACAAGGATCACCACAATATCTAAATCCTTCCTAAGTAATCACAGTAAGAATCTACTGTAAATCTGATCTAACCTGAGATGAAAGATTGAGAACAGTCTCTCTGTATTATCATTGTCTTCTTCCATTTTTTTCTCTTCATTTTTTATCTTGTTCTTATTTTCTTTGGAATCCCGTGGCTACCTCTTTTTATAGCCACCACACCCCCCTAATTTCAATCTCTTGTCCAAAACTCTAGTAACAATCACAAGAGAATAACTTCGATACAAGGATCACCACAATATCTAAATCCTTCCTAAGTAATCACAGTAAGAATCTACTGTAAATCTGATCTAACCTAAGATGAAAGATTGAGAACAGTCTCTCTGTATTATCATTGTCTTCTTCCATTTTTTTCTCTTCATTTTTTATCTTGTTCTTATTTTCTTTGGAATCCCGTGACTACCTCTTTTTATAGCCACCACACCCCCCTAATTTCAATCTCTTGTCCAAAACTCTAGTAACAATCACAAGAGAATAACTTCGATACAAGGATCACCACAATATCTAAATCCTTCCTAAGTAATCACAGTAAGAATCTACTGTAAATCTGATCTAACCTGAGATGAAAGATTGAGAACAGTCTCTCTGTATTATCATTGTCTTCTTCCATTTTTTTCTCTTCATTTTTTATCTTGTTCTTATTTTCTTTGGAATCCCGTGGCTACCTCTTTTTATAGCCACCACACCCCCCTAATATAAATTAGGGTTAAATTAAGAAGGGTTGATAAAGCCCATCTTAAGCTGAATATCGGCTATCAGCTCAACAATTATAATAATAATAGACAAATCTGAGTGTGTTTTGGGATCCTTTGTCTTTGATATCTAATAACTTGTTGATTGATTCATTTTGATTTCCAGATGTACTACTACACACTGCATAGGTTGTACAACCTCTTGCCACAGAAGTTGACACAAATCTGCCGAAAGAATTGCTATGCCAGCGATTTCAAGAGATTTCATTACCAACCCATCCGCTGAATAGCGAGAACAAACTTGCAAGTGCCTGCACTCACGGGTATCCTCCATCTTTTCTCAGCTCAGCCGAATTCCATCAAACAGTTGATGTCCAACACTGACGAGCAACGAAACAGGACACTGTTTGCTGGACTCCGCTGTGCAAACAAGCTATCCATCTATCTACACTGTGCTTAGTGATTGATGGGCCGTACATGGACCATGATTTTGGGCTTTCCTGGGTTTAGTTACTCACTTTAAATGGGCTCTTCGAGCCTTTTAATGGCCTGTATCAGATTTCAATGATGATGAGCATTAGACGAATACCAAGTGTAGTCAATGAGCGAAAAGAATCGCCACGAGAAGAGCACATCAAACTGCAATGTCCTCAGATTACATGACGAAGCTCCATTTACCGAAAGGCAAATCCCGAAAAATCTCCTCAGATCGTAGCGATCTAGAATAATCTTGCTAAAGGAGACAGATCGTAAACGAAGAAAATGATCTAGAATAATCTCAACAAAGGAGAAAGCGACATAGAATAATCTTACCCATAGTGAAGATTTCTAACCGATCATAAAAGAAGAAAACGACCTACAATAATCTCAGTAAATATATCTCATATCGAAGATTTCTAAGAAAAGGAGAAGCGACCTAACTTAGAATGCCACTGGCCATTCATATGGGTTATATGGTACAAGCACTACCGAAGCAGCCAATCTAAACCACAGACAACGTCAAGGTTCCTTGGAAAGGGAGACGAGACAAAACCCTCGAATCCACCACTAGAAAGCAGTGATGTTGTTGTTGCTTGTAATCCGAAGATTTATCCTTCAATTTTTCAACACTCGATTATCGTCCAGAAAAAATATGCACGAGTCATCAAGTCATCCATCGCCTAATAGCCTTAATGCCTGCCAGTTGATCGAAGACACTGCTGGTGGTGGGTGAGCATACTGGCAAAAGAAAAGCTGTCCGACGATGGAGACCTTCACTTTTGATGGGATACAAACCAGATGAACACCACGAACTCCGAGTTAGGTCTGTCTATAATTAGCATAAAGCACTTCGAATCCCGTGCTTAATGCGTTCCAAGATGATGACGCTTTGCGTACAAAACGAACACTAATTCCGGAGGAGCAACTCCACGTCGGAGGCATGGGTGCGCACTGGAATCGACGCCCTAGTTTGCACTAACGTAGAGGGTCACGACATCGACCGAACGCACGCACGCAGATCGCTGCCGCGGCATACAGTGGAGAGTCCCATCTCTGTCAGCCGTTCGACCATTATGGTTTACTGAAAACATCTTCAGACTTCTCTAAACTTTTAGATAAGTCGTGTTGAAAGAAGTGATCATCTAGTCATAAAGGAGTAGCTCGAGCAGGCTCCACAGTGGTGCAGCATTGTGGCACACTGTGCCGGAGTTCCTGCAGCAGGAAGCACGTGGACGTGACGTGACATGATCATTAGCTCATTGAAACTACATGCCACACGCGCGGGGGGCTATAAGGATTAACGTGGTAGCCCATATCCATGATAACAGAACTCTGATAGACAGCAGCAACACCACTCGCTAAAAGCCGGAAAGAGCCTCCTTTGGTAATGCACATCCCCAGATGATGAGAGCCAGAACTGTTGTTCTAGATCATCATTCCGAACACATACCAGAAAGAACCACATCGATCGATCCTGGTGGTAAGATGTGGATTTCTCGAGAACAGTAGTCCAACATCCGCCTGTCGCGCGGGGAATTAGCGGCGTGGCCTGTTCTATGCACAAGGGCGCTGACTGTAGTTGGTGTCAGGATCGTAAACATGATTCCGTGGCATCCCATGGATTGACGACGGTTGTTCGTGCAGCAAGTGGACGTTGAATGGAGCGAGGGACATCGGTTAAGCAGCGATAAGCCGACCACAGAGGTACAGTTCCTTGATCTTGTTCTCCACTTATATAAACTGTTGACCGATCCTACGATACGCGTGTAAAGATTCTGAAGTTAACTGCAGTCGATGGCGATGCGTGTGCCAATACGAGCACTTGCTTCTCGCAGCCATGCATGGTTGTGGCCATGGCCCGTCGACAGATACGGCACTGCTCGCACCATTACATATTCCACGAGAAAGGAAAAGGAAAATGATATTTGGCACCATTGGAAGAAGTTAGGTCCGAAGGATCTTCCCAGTAGTGATGTGAACAGGAATCCTGTTGATTAAGATAAGAAAAGAAATCGCTTCTTAGGCAGCAAATTTTACTGTTTCATATACTGTTCCTGAATATTTTTATTCATGAGAGCTCTATTTTTTGGTTTGGATGGAAATATGTTTGTCGAAGCAATAGAATCATTTCGACGAGCAGCAGTTCCACGGGACGTCGCTCGATTTGCTCGGTCGATGTCAGCATGTGACCACGTGGAATCCTCGATGAATGAATTCAGTCACAAGTTATGCTTGGGATGCCGAACATATTCTGACCTGTACGATTATACATCGAAAGCATGACCTCTTTTACATAGAACAACAGCTACTTCACTTCTTATTTTAAGATTTCCATCACCAAGCGGAAGGATTCTTAGCTCTACCTTTTGAAAATTGTTTCTTCTTTGTGAAAACCTCAAGCAACTGCTCGAAAGTTGCACAAGCTGTGGATGTCATTGTTGGTTCTTTTCACCAAAAAGTCCTTGCTATAAATTTGGAACCGCACTACCACTGAGAAAACTCTTCCATGGCTTCAGGGAACTGAAGCAGACCCATCATTTCTGCCCAGGTTACTTGCACCAATGTCTCTTTCAGGATAAGATGTTTCTCCATCTAGTGGGTATATTAATTCCAGCTATAAACAAGGGCATTTGGAACAGATGCTACTCCTTGGAAAGTCTCCAAGATAGAAAGAAAGGGGAAGCAAGTCTTGTATTAGTCTGCAATTTGCCCTCCCACTTGAGAGAGATAATTACTGTCATGATGCCATTGTTGAATGATCATGTACATTCGTCCAATATCAACCAAGACCTTGATTGTTAAACATCTGAGTTTCACGTGCAGTAAATACATGCGAAATTATATGTTTATCCTAAAAATTTGTTTATCTCACCATGAGAGTTACATGAGGTCAAATTTACTGTCAGAGCAAGCATGACAACCATCATCTTATGTGCAGTTGCTAGTATTTAGTATTCATAGAAAGTAAAAGCTGTACAGAAAATTTGTTAACCAAGAACATCATGAATCGAATAAAGCATTGGCATATACTCGGGAAAGTGCATCAGTTTTTATGTATTGCATTGGTCGTTAATATTATATCATAAGTCATATAATATCATTAACTCTTTAAGTCAAAAGCTCTAGTCAACCTGGGAATGAAAGTATTTTCGGGCAAATCTTGTGTTGCGGAACGGGCCATCCACTTGAGTTTAAAGAGAGAATGTATTCAGCAACATCTTCATGTAATCTCCCTAAAGCCTAACAATGTTCTACCTGAAGAACAATTATGGAGTCCTTCATGTCAGCGAATGAATGGTATCTGGTGCTTAAATAATTCATTAGCAATAGAAAAAGGTTCAGATATCATAAAAAGTAGATAAGAGAAGAATACCACATCTGTGAGGTACTTGAAGCACTTAAGAATCAGTTCCTTCCACAGCAAGTGGCAACCCAGCTGTTTCTAGAACATCCCTATAAGATGTGGATCATTCTATATTATGGAGAATATGTCATGGATTTAAGCACATTGCGTAATCCAAGGAAACCACACACACACACGCAAAAACAAAAAAGAAAAAAAAAAACCTAGATATGTAGATCAGAACGAAGTTACTGCGATGATATGCCAGATTCTGTGCTTGAGAGCATGTGATGAATTTAAGCACAATGCAGGACATGGGGAAACAAAAAAGAAAAATCAAAGGCATGCATAGTAGCATCAGAACAAAGTCTTTAAGATTATGTTCCAGATTCCCATTATTGATCAACTAAGCAACTTGCTGCTAAGGTTGTCCTCCTTTAAAGATACCTTTGTGTGAACTTATATATATGCAACTGTACGTAAATAGCCCCTTGGAATATGCTCTCCAACTGGCTTTAGTAAGTAGATTAATCTTTTGCCCCTGAGAGATTATGGCTTTAAGAACAATTCTCTCTCTCTCTCTCTCTCTACATCTTCTAAGCCTTTATCGTATTTCCAGTGACATCAACCATGATGCTACTTCATACCACAACCACCCACTTACCTCTCCAGCCTATAAAGACTTGCTTCCCCCCTTCAGCGACCAACTCACTTCCACTCCTCTTCAGCTCTTGTTTCTGCTTTCCTTTGTGCATTCCCATGGTGGTTAGCATGGCTAAATCTAAGGTACCTGAAACGGTCAGTATCTTCTAATGCTATTTGTGATCACAAAACATGTTGTGTCTTCTTGGCTCTTCCTCTCCAATAAGTTGGTTTAGTTAGCCAAATACTCCAAAGCTCAACAAAATATTAGGTGACAGCATCAATGTGCTTCCATAAATGATATTTGTGAGCTAGTGTTGTGGGAAGGTGTTCGAAAGGGAACTTAGCTATATCAACAAACAAGAGAGTACTATATATTGAAGAATATCTATTGATACCCCACCAAAACGATTACATGTTAAACAATTGAGCACCACTTCTGGATTTTTTTGTATTATCTCTTTCCCAACAAAGAATTGCAAGCTAAAACCTCTTCAAGATGTAGAGCAAATTAAATCCGATTGGCCACAGAATTATGATCGGTATAATCATGTAATTTGCACTGATCATCTTTACTAAATTCACAATACTTGCACAGACACGCCATTTCGGTACTACCATAATCTTCATGATTGAATAGTAAAGAATTCCTTGGACATATCACGATCAGTCACTAAAGAGGATTAGCGTAGCCATACACTGCCATTTTGCATCTGTCTGAAGACCATAGATGGGATTACTAAGCCTTCACGCTGTATAATTGCAGAATAAGGAAAATCCAGGAGCAAGAGAAGTTGAGATGAATGTAGGAGAGGCAAAATCCGAGTATACCATGGATGGCTCGGTCGACTTCGGAGGAAATCCAGCTGCCAAAGCAAAATCTGGTGGATGGGTGGCTGGAGCCTTTGTGCTTGGTAACTTCCTTTGATACAACGTTTTTGTTTGGTAATTACTTCTTCATCATATGGTACAAGGGTGCTGTTGAAAGTAGGATTGAGTTCCACCAACTTGGGACTATGGCCATAATCCTACAAACTTGTGTTCTTAATGATAAATGGAAGGCAAAGAGAATCTAATCTAGTATTGGGTCCTATATTTAGCTTTGAGAATTTGTAGCAGAGGAAATGGAGTATACTGATACTGGTTATAGCATCTGAAAATAAGAAATCTACTGGTGAAAGAGGATGGGAGGAAAGAATAAGTTTCCAAATAGAATTACATGGTGGACTGGTTTTCCATCACGTTAAAGATTCAAAACACTTCACTTATCGAGGAAGCATCATGTTTTCTGTTGTCTTGTACTTTTCACCACAAAAAGCAAGCGACCACATATAGAAAATCTTTATTGAGAACGGCATCCTAATCCACATATGAGTTTTGGTATGGTATGAAACATAGGCAACTTTGTCATCAAGCAATGGTGAACAGTAGCTTGACTTCATACAACAATAGAATAATAAGTGAGGAACAAAGATCTATACGTTACTGCTTTTGAAGAAGAAGCCGAGATGAAGTTGTGAAGTCCTTCCTACTCATCGATCATAAAAGGAAATGGCTTTTCGTATATTGAAGTATGATTCAAGATGAATAGTCGACATCACCTGCTGCGTATGTGAATACATACAAAGAAGAGATTCGTGCATGCTTTCTTTTGTTTCTTCTTCTGTCACATAAGTTGGTGCAACACACCCAATGCGTTCTTGAAGCTCGTATGCATGGAAGTCTCATGTAGGTCCACAATTCATTCATATGATTGAGTTTATATTCCAAAGATGCATAGATATGTGCATCTTTGAGTTGGTCTACTTCATCCACTAGTTCTGCATCATGTTCCAGGCAAAGTTTCCTTTTGTTTTGGTAGAAACAGCCCAACTTAAGATCATGATGCTCGCAAAGTTGAACCTTTTCTCTGCATTGCAGTAAATCAGGGCTTAGCAACACTTGCATTCTTTGGGATGAACGTCAACCTGGTTTTGTTCCTGACGAGGGTGCTGCAGCGGAACAATGCGGATGCAGCCAACGACGTCAGCAAATGGACAGGCACCGTCTACATCTTCTCCCTTGTCGGAGCATTCCTTAGCGATTCCTACTGGGGTAGATATAAGACCTGCGCTGTCTTCCAGGTCATCTTCGTGCTTGTAAGTTAACCATCCAAGCCTTCCCATGGTAAGATACTAGCCGTCGATCAACATCAATCTTCCTACACGACGTGTTCATCTTTCTCTCTCTCTTTTGCTAACAGGGTTTGGTTCTGCTATCCCTGTCTTCACATCTGTTCCTGATCAAACCCTCGGGGTGCGGCGACAGTCACACCCCCTGTGGGACTCATTCCAGCTTTGAAGTTAAGATGTTCTACCTAGCTATCTACATGATTGCCCTTGGCAATGGAGGCTACCAACCCAACATAGCCACCTTTGGACCTGACCAGTTCGACGAGGAGGACCCAAGGGAAGCACACTCCAAGGTCTCCTTCTTCAGCTACTTCTACCTGGCCCTCAACTTGGGCTCCCTCTTCTCCAACACCTTCCTGAGTTACCTGGAGGACCATGGCATGTGGACCCTGGGCTTTTGGGCGTCCAGCGCATCCGCTTGCGTGGCACTCGTCCTCTTCCTCAGTGGGACCCCCAGGTACAGACACTTCAAGCCATGTGGAAATCCCCTATCCAGGATCTGCCAAGCGGTCGTCGCCGCGTCAAGGAAATGGAGGGTCAAGATGCAGCCAGGCGGAGTTGATCTGTACGACACGGATGAGGAGGAGTTCCAAGAAACCAATGGCAGCAAGAAGATACTCCACACCGAGGGTTTCAAGTAAGCTTTACAAAGTGCTTATTCATCTTGATTACTCTGTTAGTTTTAGTCCGATGATATGACATTATTACCGGAGTAGATAACATGCCATAGGTACAAACACATCCGACTTCTCAAACCAGTTATCATATACCATAATTGCAGTACAATTAATGTACTGTGGCCTACATTTCAATGGAAATTTTTTGGAAAGATGATGTGGAGATCTTCCAAGAAATGACAAAGACCAGAGCATGTGATTGTGAGCACATAGTCAACGAGGTCTCGAGGCATTGTTTTCTAATTCAATAGTTCTTCGTGGCTCTTGTGGGATGTTCCTATTAGAAGATAGGGATAGCTAATGCCACTAGTCCACTTGGTGACTTGACTGTTGCTATTGATAAGATAGATCGAGTCAACCTAAGGACAAAGCAGTAGACCTTAAAATCCCACGAGTCACTTTCCCAAGTTTGGTGGTTGTTCTTTCTTTTCTGATACGGAACGATCGCTCTCGGCTTCAGAAATTGTGTGGCATGCGGCACTATCGTCTAATGTGACAGACCCTCCATGCGTGAAAAGCTAACATCTGCTGAGTGGATGATGGTGGGATACATTTCCAATATGTGAGATTTTGTGGAAGCACCAGTCTCCAAACTAAGACGAACATGCTGCTGTGTGCAACAAACATGGATCTTTCACTTGTATTAAGATGGGAATCTAGCAAAGTATCTATCACTTTGAGCAAGCACATTTGGGTAACATCTAGTTGCAGATCTTTCAGACGTAGGATTCTTTGTTTTAGATCAATGTTGGACTAGTAAATCCTTTTTGTTCAATGGCTGCGTCAAAATGATCTATGGAAAATGGACATCAATCATCATTCCAAACCATCATACTATATCTGAAAATTTATTTGCTATCACTATACGTGTATAGCTTACTCTCATTTGACATGGTTCGTAATTTTACGTGCAAAGGTTCCTGGACCGAGCGGCATTTGTCACCGCCGGCGACTTCACCCTCCAAGACCAGTGTCTTCGCCGCAACCCATGGCGGCTTTGCACCATCACGCAAGTGGAAGAGGTGAAGTGCGTGCTGAGGCTCATCCCCATATGGCTTTGCACCATCCTCTACTCGGTGGTGTTCACGCAGATGGCCTCCCTCTTTGTCGTCCAAGGCGCGGCCATGAGAACCACCGTCGGAGCTTTCTCCATCCCTCCTTCCAGCATGTCGGCCTTCGACATCCTCGGCGTCGTCATCTTCATTTTCCTCCGAGACAGGCTCCTCCACCCGCTCGTCTGCAGGATCAAAAAGAGCCGTGTGGGGCTCACGGAACTGCAGAGGATGGGAGTCGGGCTGGTCATCGCCGTCATGGCCATGATCGCAGCCGGCACGGCGGAGCACTTCCGGTTGAAGCAAGCCCGGGCGCCGTGCAGCGGGTGCAGTGGTGCCGCAAGCTCACTGCACATATTGTGGCAGGTGCCCCAGTACGCGCTGATAGGAGCCTCCGAGGTGTTCATGTACGTGGGTCAGCTGGAGTTCTACAACGGGCAGGCCCCGTATGGGCTGAAGAGCTTCGGGAGCGCACTCTACTTGACGTCCATGTCCTTCGGGAACTTCTTCAGCGACCTCATCGTGACGGCGGTGATGAAGCTAACGGCGAGAGGCGGCAGAGCAGGGTGGATTCCGGAGAACCTGAACCACGGCCATTTGGACAGGTTCTACTTCCTATTAGCAGCACTAACCAGCGCAGACTTTGTTGTCTTCGTGGCTTGCGCGAAGTGGTACAAGTCCACCAAGTTGGAGGGGTAGAGCGAGGTGGACGGTGCGCCGACGTCTGCCGAGAGTCTCGTCAATTAGAACTCTCGTAGTCTTCTCTAAGTCACGTTTTTACTTCCAACAATAATGGCGACAGTAGAAGTATTTCCTTCCTACCTTCGTTGCTTGGAACGAGATTATCCTTCGTAGGGTGGTTTAGGAATTAAGGATTTATACTTAATAAATTTATCTTTGTATGATAAATATATATTTTTTATTTGAACAATGAGAATAGCCCTTGGGTGCATGTGGTTATGGTCAAATATAGTATTATTAACCTATGTAATATTTTTAGTCAATCTTTTTTATGACCATCATTTGAAATGTTTATCGACTTTGGTTAATATTTTTGTAGCGCTTGTGGATGCTGATTTTATTCAGATGAAGCTTGGAATGTTAATGAACTATAGATTGTTTTTTTTGGTGAGGATCTAGTCTTTGAGATTTACATAGGACTATTCTCATGGCTTGGGGGAGGGGAGGGACACCTCATATTAAGGTGTTTTCTTAGAAGCTTCTACACAATCGCTTCTCCTTGACTAATAGACTTGTCGAAATGGGGATGGTCGAGCCATTTCTTTGTCCTCTTTGTTGTAATACAATACTCTTACTTTTATCCATACCTTTAGTACGTCAAATTTCTTTCCATCATTCATATTACTATATGAATCCAAGAAAAGGTATGCAATCTTAAAATTTAAGATATGCTAATATACTAAACAAAACGATAGTGTTTGCCCTGTATATAATGATTTTGACACCTCTACAAAATTATGTTATATAACTAAAAAGAAAAACCCAAACATAACCTAGTTGTATCTAACATAATCTATCATGTTCAAAACTTTTATATACGAAATGCCCATAGTTCATCGTTTATATCTGCGTTGGCAAGGGTTTGTGCGTGCTCATTTCTCTACCTAATTACTTGGGTGAGAAGCTAGTATCATTTCCTATAAAATAGGGTTCATTGTAAGTAATCTCTTATTAAGTGTAAGTCTTTACAACTTTATTCATGTGAGCATGTATTATGTCATATATATAATCTTGATATTTAATAGTAAACATCTCATCTTATGACTTCTTTAGTAAGAACAATCCTACAACATAGTACCTGCACCATAAGGATGTAAAATTCTACATTGGAATTAGAAATGCTGACATGCACACGTAGCAAATATAGCAAATTTATGGACTTTTACACCCCACATCATAACATATACATGTACTTCCACACCACACGTCATCATAATATATACATGCACTCCTATACCGCATGTCATCATTATATGTGTACTCTCGCATCGTACGTAATAATATATACGTGCACTCCCACATCATACATCATAACATATACGTGCATTCCCACAATGTATTGTCACAAATTTAACTGAAACTACCTAAGTCATATATTTAACTCTAGTTACCTAAGTTATAAAGCACCCTTGCACCAACTTTTCGGACTTAGTTAGGATTACCTAAGTCATAAAGCGCCCTTGCGATATGCGTCTATAAAGGGTTACCCAATTTGCAACCTCGCTTAGGTCCCAGAAGACCCGTAAAAAGAGCAAGTTGATTAGTTTAAAAACGAGCAATAGATAAGTTTCGACATTTCGGGAAGAGGGTAGCTTTATAAGCAATTTAATAAACAACTTAAGTGCAAAAGAGAAAAAAAAGGAAGGAGAAAAGAGACTTTAGAAGGCAAAATGAATAGTTACAAGTCCACGAAAGATTGCTCATCGGGTGTCAAGCACGATGGCAAGTTCCCATCAACTTAACATGCGAACTTGTATAAATCGATCAACGCTTGATACTATCCTAAAGCCTCATCCACCCTTATGCCACCTGGGAGGTTCTAGGGGTTTGAGATGACTGACATTTTGTATCACGCTGTCATCTGCAGAAAATAGTTCGTAGCATGCAAAAATGAAGCCATTTTAGGGCAATTTTGCTAGGTTGTGGCATTATAGCACTATGAACTATTCTTGCTTATATTTTTCAAGCAAAAATACATAAAACCAAGGCAAAACGTGATGTTAAGTATATGTACAAGTATGCAAAAAGTGACGAATGGTTCATTGAACAAAAATGTTGTGGGTGTGTGATGACCGTTCATAACATTCTCCTCTACTTAAATTATCAATACCCTTGTCGATGCTTGCTGGTAGGTTTTGATGACTGTTTCTTTGTATTATAGGGTGTCTTTGTACTCGCAACTGGCTTTGTTCGGGAAACTTTCACCAATTCAATAGGTATTCGGTTTGCTCCATTCCGTTGAGTAGCTTTGTCTTGCGATTCACTAAAATGATTTCAACTCGCTTCTTGTAGGAGGCTCTGGTTCGCCAAGTTGAAACCTTTTAGAAAGCATTTTGTAGATCTGAGTGGTAGGCTTTCAAGTTACTTGCCTCGAAGACATTGTAAATTTTAAGCCATACCGGTAGTTATAACTTATAGGAGACATTGCATACCTTGCCTGTAATTGGGAAGGGTCTTTCATACTTGTGCACCAATCTCTTATGCACTTTATGCCTAAAGAATTAAAGTGACACTAGTTAGAGCTTTAACAATACTAAATTGCCAACTTTAAACTCCAATGGTCACTGTCCCAAGTTTACCCATTTCTTCATCCTTTTAGTCGTCTTCTCCAAATAAGCTTGTGCAATATCTACATTTTGGTATTATTTCTTCGTAAAGTAATATATTGATGGATTACTCCGGGTATGCCCGATCGTCAAGGAGTGAGGAGTCGACGGTTATTGTCCCATAATGATCTCAAAGAGACTCTTGTTGGATGCAGAGCTCCGCTATAAGTTGTAGGAGAATTGGGCAATATCCAATAGCTTTACCCAATCCTATTGGTTGGCACTCACGTAGTGCCGAAGATATTGCTTAAGAAACAAATTTATTCTTTTAGTCTGGCTATTGGTCTAGGAGTGGAGGCTTGTGGAGAAGTATAACTTGGACCCTAGCAATTTAAATAGCTCGGTTTAGAATCATCCTAAGAATTGAACATCTTGATCACTAATGATATTGTATGGGACTCCCCAATACTTCATCACAATCTTTATCATCAACTTGGCTACCTCCTCTATTGAATAGTGTAGGGGTGTAGAGATAAATGTTGTATAATTTGAAAACCGATTGACCACCACGAGTATCGATCTAAGTCCTCATACTATCAATAGGTTTGATATGAAGTCTAAGGAAATGCTCTCTCACGATGTTTCTAGTACGGGTAATGGCTCCAAAATTCCACTGGCTTTCATTGCTATATCTTATCTTGTTGGCAAGTAAGACATGTTCAAACATATTATTCTATATTAGTCCCTATCTTCGGCCAATAGAAGGCCCTCTCTATGAGAGCCAATGTTTGGTAAATGCCCAAACGTTTAGCTCAAAGGGAATCGTGACACTCTCTTAAGAGTTTATGCCTCAAATTGTCTACTTGAGAAATATAAACTCTATTCCCTTTAGTGTAGACGAATCCCTCTTGGACCGAAAATCATCGTGCCTTGCCTTCCTTGATCAGTTGCATTAAGGTTAGTACTTAGGGATCACCATACAGTCTATCTCAGATCCTAGAAAGGAAGTTGGAGTACAACTGACTTGCTTAACCTTCGCCTTCTAGCTGTATGGCATTCACCAGCTCTACTTTCTAGCTTAATGCATCAGCATGACATTTGCTCTTCTTGACTTGTACTCCATTGCTATATCGAACTTAATTAGAAAGTCCTACTATCGTGCCTACTTTGAAGAGAGTTTCTTTTAAGTTTGAAAATAACTCAATGCGATGTTGTCCATATTTAGCACAAATCATGACCTGAGAAGGTATTGTCACCAAACTCGTAGATAGTGTATTGGAAAATCTTGAGGGTGACATCAAATGCGCAGCGGAAGAATAAGAAAAACAAAATCCCCTATTCCCAAAGAGATGTTCGTCGTCATGCAAAGATTAGTGTACAAAATCCACGAAACTTGAAAGTGCATATAGAGTAGATTGTGTTACCTAGGGAGATCGTATATCTTTGTTTCCTTACAGATCTTTAGGAAAGGGTGAAGGAGGTCAAGCATCCTCCTCTCTAGCGGTGATCCACACAGCAGGGCTGCGACGACGCTTCTCAAAACTCTAGGCCTGCTCTAAGGTGGCGACGGGGAGGAGAATAAGAGAGGCAAGCAAAGGCTTTAACCTATGAGGCTCTGAATCCCTCCTATTTATAGAGACCCCCTATCAAAACCTATTGGATCCTCCCCTAGTGGGTATTAGATCTGCATCCAATTACCCAAGCCTTTTAGATTAGTGGATCTCTATCCAATAATCTCTCATGGGCTCTTATTGGATCTGGATCCAATAATTCAAGGGCTTATTGGATATCCAATAAGATAGGGGCTCTAGCATATATCTCATATCCGAACCTCTACTCATCGCAATGCCTACCATATATGTGTGATCCTCTAGGCCCAATATCGAGCTGACCGTGAGTCATACCTATCAGAACTCCTTCTAACTTAGTGAATTATTATCTTTATAATAATTCACGAGATAATAATTCACTCGACTCATCGACTACGGATATACTAGGCCACTACGCCGTAGTCCTCAGACGATACAGGGGAATCCAATCTATTGGACCTGTCTATCCTTAGACCTATAGTCCCTCATCCATTTAATATCCCAGAGACCGTATATCGAGCATGGTGCTGTTAGACCCATACGGTTTCTACTCGAGTCTCGCTCTAATCGGATTCTCCCGGAGAACTCTTTCTCTCTCAACCCGAATGACCCTAGCCAGGGATTTGTTTGAGCAAGAACACATGGGATATTCCTCTCATGATGCTAAGAGTGGATGATCCTCTATCGACATTCAATAGCCCTCGTAAGGTCAACTACCACTTCCAATGACCAACTGTACTAGATCTGGGACATCCAAACCTATAAGTCTAGTATCAAAGAGTGGAACACTCATACAGGACATCCTTGGTATCTCAAGTCTAAGGACCAAATATACCACTAGGACTATGGAATTGCTGTCTGATAATAAGGCATCATCAATCATCTAGCATTCCAAAAGCGGATCAATCAGTGAACTCATTCTCCAATGAGCACTTGTACTATATCCCTAGTGTCCCCACACGAGCAGCTATGAGACCAGCTACATCCATCATATGGACGGGTATACAACACACCAGTCTGTCCGGTTATCACGATGTCCCTCTCGAGTAACCTATGACCAGGATTATTTAGGATATATGTTTAAAGGTGAATCGATCTCATTATTGTGATCTTATCATGATCCGATTCCCATTGCACGGATCCAAGGACATCACAATATATACATACATATATGCAATAATCAATATAAAGTGATAAATGCCAAAATATAATAAGCAAAAAGATTCAGTGTCAAGTCACACGTGCCATCACTCACGTGATTGGCTTGCCGGGCACCTATGACTAGCATAGTGGACTACTGTTGTCATCTCTTTCTCATGCACTGGATTCTATCACTCGATCTCATTGAACTTGTGACTCTCATAGGCCATCGGGTGACCCTCTTACATAAGTACTCTTTCAATAACGAAGTCTGAAGCATTCATATGAACTTTGAAGGGCTTCTCATAGTTCAGTAATTTAAGTACCAATTCTTCCAATAGAGCAGCCTTTAGGTCTTGGAATGCCACTTCGTATTTGTTGAACCATTGACAAGGATACTCTTTCTTTGGCAACTCTATTAGTGGAGCTGCATGCTTCGAATACCCAGCTATGAAGTGCCAATAATAATTGACGAAACTAAGGAAGAATCTCAGCTCTAGCACCTTTTTTAGTGTTCACCATTCCACTACAACTTGCACCTTTGATTTATCCATCCGAATAGAACCGTCATTGATTCGGTATCCCAAGAATAAAATCTCCATCTAAGTAAAGTAGCACTTCTCTCATTTTATAAATAGAGTATTCTCCTTGAGAACATTGAAAATTGTTTGAAGGTGCTCGACAAGCTCTTCGAGCATTCGGTTGTAAATGATGATGTCGTTTAAGTAGACGATCATAAACTTATTCAAATACTCATTGAATAGTTGGTTTATGAGAGTGCATAATATGGCCAGAGCATTGATTAAGCCAAAAAGGCATCACCAAGAACTCGAACGCTCCATACCTGGTCACACAAGTAGTCTTCACTTCGTCGCTTCAGCAATGTGCACCTGCTAGTAACCCGACCTAGGGTCAAGTTTAGAATAATACTTTGCTTTACCTAGTTAGTCAAACAAGTTCGTAAAGAGTAGGATGTGATATTTGTTCTTTACTATCACCTTATTTAGGGCCCTTTAATTAATGTATAATCGGAGGTTCCCATTTTGTTTATTTTGGAAGAGGACTAGAGCTCTGAATGATACTTTAGAACTATGGATGAGAGCAGCATTTCATCTAACTACTTCTTAAGCTCTACCAACTCTGGAGGGGCCATATTGTATGTTGGTCTCATTGGAGGCTTCACTCCTAGCTCTAACTCGATTTAATGATCTATGCCTTTGTATGGTGGCAGAGTTTTCAGCAACTTGAGCAGCATAACATCTGTGAACTCCTTCAAAATGTTTGCTATCACAATAGGTTCATGAATAACCTCCCCGTCAAGTGGCTACAGCTTTACAATGGCCAGGAAAGTTAAATCTCCTTTTTGTATCTTTTTCTTTAGTTATGATGCTGATATTTATTGTGAGTCCTTGGTCCCTCGTCAAGAAACTAGAACCATGTAGGGTCGTCACCCCCCATTATGCTAATTAAAAGTGCTCTACAAGTCAAACACATGAGTGATGACACGTGTGATACGTTATATAATCTTTTTTAGTTAATATTAATAATAATATTTTTCACTTTATGTTATATGATAAATAT